>NC_047104.1:17434489-17446989 GCF_902500255.1 Thalassophryne amazonica
ACTTATTTTCCCTTTTTGTATGGCTAGCATAATGGCATAGTATGTTATGCTTTTACTCTTTTTAAATTCATTTTATTAGGAAACGGAGCAAGCCCGGCCTCAACTTTATCTAAATTATGGGTGTTTTAGTGAAGCTTATGGCTAGTGGCCGACGATCACCTTAGTATTTCTTCCCTCCCCCCCCACTTTGTCTATTGACTTTTTCATTAATGAGATAAACAACAAACTACAAACATTTAGCAACAGCCCTCCCTCCCACCCTCAACAGTACAAGATTATCAGCAAGGAAAAAGAAAAAAATGTTTAAATAAAAAATAATTATAACAATAATCATAATAATAAAAATAAAATAAAATTGGAAATCCAGACTCGAAAAAATCAAGCAAAAACTGTAAGTGGTCATAGATACACACATACATACATTTGCATACCTACATATACATACAAAAAAGAAATAAATACAAAGTTTACTTGTATTAGTTTAATTACAGTTGATGGCAAATCCCAGTCCTTCTTGGTACAATGATGGTGGCACAAGTCCTTATCCAGTCACAGGCAGCTGTACATTTGGGTCATCCATAAAGTGTAAGAAAGAAGTCCACATCTCATAAAATTCCTCAATTTTACCTCTGACCATATAAGTCAGTTTGTCTAATGCCAGATTGCAAGGCATCTCCTTAATCCACTGACTACAGTTAGGTCCCTCATATCTTTCCATTTTAAAGCAATCACACATTTGGCATGCAACAGACAGAAATGATAAATTTACATTTCTTTAAATTTGCAGAGAAACCTTCAGGGTAAGTATGGTGTAAACATGATCTCGCTTTATCTGTCAGTCTGGAGATCAGTTCGAGTACCTCCCTCCAGAACATCTGGAGTTTTTGACATTCCCACATGTAATGAAACAGAGATCCAACTTCCCCGGTGCATTGACACAATTATCAGGAATATCCGGATTAAAGCGGTGTAATTTAACTACTGGTGGGGTGTATAATAATTGAATCCATTTTAGATACTTCTCCCCAAATTCAAATTTGTTAAGAATATCAAAAAGATACCTCCGTTTGATCCTGTCAAAAGCCTTTTCAGCGTCCAATGACAGGATTGCATGGTCCCTGGCACTACGTGTATTGTGAAATGTTTGTCTGCCCTGCACAAATCCATTTTGGTCATTGGCAATCAGATTTGGGTATGACTTTTTCAGTTCGCTTAGCCAGGGCCTTGCATGGTATTTTAGTGTCGCATGACATTAAAGATATGGGATGATAAGATGCTCTTTCTGATGGGGTCTGCACAGTTCTTCATTATGGATGGGGAGACAAAGTCTGGTCTGTCTGCCTTGCATGGATCCTGTCTCTTGAAGAGCTTGTTGACATCCCTCTCATGAATGGAGAGGGATCCATCGTTGTTGGGGATTGCGTTGTTTAAAATGTTTCCCCGTTCTGTTGACACAGTGAAATAAACACAAGTCTGCCGATGGTCTTTTGATAATTATTCAAGCTTGAAGTCCTCCACCAGTCCCACACAGTACAAAAGTAGTTTGCAGGAGGTGAAAAGGGCAACCCCTGCTCCCCTCCCCTGTTATTACATTTAAGCCCCGAGAGCATAACCCGGCCCAAGGGTGTGGTTACAAGCACTGAGCTCAGAGAGGCATCCCAATAGTTAGAAAACATGAGCCCAGGGAAAGCAGTTGGGAACAAAATGACAACATTGGTGATAACTACTGTCTGGAACATAAGTCGTGGCCAAAGCATGCAAGGTTGCACCACGCAGACAAAGCACTGTTTAGCTGTCAGTTTTATATGAGGGCATGAAAGTGAAGCATTTTGAAACAGCATCTGTAAGATTTCCTCTACAATGATAATAGTAGAGGTGATTTGTGTTTTTCAGACAGAAGAAGAGTTATTGGCTGAGAACTGATGATTGAAGGCACCTTGACACTTGAACGCGTTTAACGCTTTGTTCCGCTGGATGCCGCGCTTTGTTGCCACTGGACACTGCGTTATATAAAATAATAATTTTTGTAGTTGATTAATCATTTGATCTGAACTTGGCTGATGAAACCACTACTAATTACTCCCGAAGTCACAGAGGAATTTTCTATAGCTGCAGCTTTTCCTCGTGCATTTCATGACATGGAGAACGCATTTGGAATTGTCTCAAAGTTAATTATTTATAATATTTATATTGTAATGGCTTGGTAAAACAGTTGCACTTTCACTCCTGCTTATGAGTATCTATAAAATTATGTTTATTATAGATTTAACATCTTGTCATAATTGTTCAGATGAGCTGTGCTGTGATGCGCTACACTGACGCAGTGACACACAGTGTTTTTGAAAAGATCACACAATGTTCACGTGTAGTTCACATAATTAATGAGTGCCAGAGATTTTGAACAATTAAAAATTTTCATTGCATACTTGCACACAAGCCCGCACAGTTTACTCTCTGGTACGCCAGATTACGGGGATCATATTTGTGCAAGTGTCAACTACCTTAAGTTTCTCAGCATACAGCCATTTAGCTTCCCTAACCACCTTCCCAAACCTGTACTTTGACTCTTTAAACATGACCTTGTCCCACTCCTGAAAGCCTCCTCTTTCTGCAGCCTCAACTGTCCTGAGTTTAAGACTAAACCAGGGTTTGTAGTTGTGATACCTCACCATGGTTCGTGATGGTTTGCAGCAGTCCTCACAGAAGCTGAGGTATAGGGTCACAGCATCTATGTACTCATCCGGACTGTTGGTGGCAGTCTTGAACACATCCCAGTCTGTGTTTTCCAAACATACCTGAAGATCCTCCACAGCTGATCCTGTCATGCCCAACCCCGGCTCAGGGGATAGGTCTTCATTCATTGCCTTATTTCCTCTTTGAGTCTCTGGCTTTACCTTTCATTAGTTTATACTTTACCATATTAGTCTGTTTGATTCTGTTTATTGCTTTGTTTACTATTTCGTCACTGGTTTCATTCGTTACCTTATTATTTAGTTTGCAGTTATTCAGTTATTCATTGCTTTCTGTTGTGAAAGTGTTGGAACACGGACCCACAACAGGGGGTGCAAATGAACGGACAATGGAGGAGTCAATAACACTGTTTTTACTGTTGTGAAACAGGCACAACAACACAGCCGATTACAATATTGAAATTGAGTCCAATTACAACGGTGTCGTGTGGGCAGGCTCGACGATAGGAGACGTCTGTCCAAGTCGAACCGGAACCAACCCGATTTCCTCTGCCACCGAACCCCGGGAATACTGGAGCCGCCAAGTCCCGAACTCCCAGGTGCCACTGCCTCCGCTCGTCGGATCCGGTACTGCTGGCAAGGAACAGAAACAGTCAGGTGTGGGTGCGGCTGCACCCAGCAACACGGAGGTGGAGATTCCACCTCCACCTCTCGTCAACAACAATAAAGGAATGTAGGAAGGTGAATACTTATCCAAGAGTTGTCCAGTAGTCAGCTATCCTACAAACAATCAACAAGAATTACAACTGTAATTAATAGCACGTTTGGGCGGAGATTGTTACCTCTTTGATAGGGCGATATCTCAGCAATGAGGTGGAGATGCCGTCCTGCTGATATACCTCCCTGTTGATTGGAATCAGCTGTCTCAGGTGATGGGTGACAGCTGTCACCCTGGCTGCTTCTGTGAGGCGGCAGCGCCCTCCGGTGCCTGGAGCCCGCACTCCAGGCAGGGCGCCCTCTGGTGGTGGTGGGCCAGCAGTACCTCCTCTTCAGCGGCCCACACAACAGGACCCCCCCCTCAACGGGCGCCTCCTGGCGCACGACCCAGGCTTGTCCGGGTGGCGCCGGTAGAAGTCGGCCAGGAGGGCCGGGTCCAGGATGAAGCTCCTCTTCACCCAGTCGGGGCCGTACCCCTCCCAGTCCACAAGATACTGAAAACCCCGGCCCATCCGTTGGACGTCGGGGAGCCGGCGCACAGTCCAAGCCGGCTCGCCGTCGATGATGCTGGCAGGAGGTGGTGCCAGACCCGGAGTGCAGAGGGGTGAGGTGTGATGAGGTTTGATCCTGGAGACGTGGAACACTGGATGAATCCGCAGTGAGGCCGGAAAGCTGAAGCCTCACTGCGGCGGGATTGATGACCTTGAGAATCTTGTACGGACCAATGTAGCGTTCTTGTAGTTTTGGGGGTCCACTTGGAGTTGGAGGAGATGATGAACCCCAGGAAGGACAAAGACGTGCGGTGGAACTCACACTTCTCGCCCTTCACAACAGCCGGTTTTTCCAACAACCGCTGCAGGACCTGACGTACATGCTTGACATGGGTCTCAGGGTCCGGAGAAAAGATGAGTATATCGTCTAGGTATACGAAGATGAACCGGTGCAGGAAATCCCGCAAGACATCGTTAACCAACGCTTGGAAAGTCAGCGGGAGCGTTTGTGAGACCGAACGGCATGACCAGGTACTCAAAGTGACCTAATGGGGTGTTGAATGCTGTCTTCCACTCGTCTCCCTTCCGGATCCGAACCAGGTGATATGCATTTCTAAGATCGAGCTTGGTGAAAATTCGGGCCTCCATGCAGGGGTGTGAACACCGAATCCAACAGGGGCAACGGGTATCGATTGCGAACCGTGATTTCGTTCAGTCCCCTATAATCAATGCATGGACGAAGTCCGCCGTCTTTTTTACCCACAAAAAAGAAACCTGCACCCATCGGGGAGGTGGAATTCCGGATCAACCCGGCAGCTAACGAGTCCCGGATGTAGGTCTCCATTGATTCGCGCTCAGGCCGTGAGAGGTTGTACAGCCTACTGGACGGGAACTCACTGCCTGTAACCAAATCAATGGCACAATCATACGGGCGGTGGGGGGGAAGAGTGAGAGCCAGATCCTTGCTGAACACGTCGACAAGGTCGTGGTACTCCACCGGCACCGTCCCCAGATTGGGCGGGACTCTGACCTGCTCCCTAGCCTGGGAGCCGGGAGGAACCGAGGAACCTAAACTAACCCGATGGCAGGTTTCGCTCCACTGAACACTACCCCGGACGGCCAATCAATCCGGGGATTGTGCTTCAACATCCAGGGAAATCCTAAAATCACACGGGAGGTGGCCGGAGTCACAAAAAACTCGATCACCTCCCGGTGATTTCCTGACACCACCAGAGTTACAGGTGGTGGTCTTATGCGTGATTGGAGGGAGTAGGGAGCCATCTAGTGCTCGAACCCTGCACAGGCGAGGTAAGCGCCACCAGAGGGAGCCCTATCTCCCTGGCCCATCTGCTGTCCAACAGATTCCCCTCAGAGCCCGTGTCCACCAGTGCTGGGGCCTTCAGTGTTGATTCCTCATAAAGGATCGTAACTAGGAGTCGTGTAGCAATGTGGTGTGTCCCACGTGAATGTCTCGGCCCACCCCTAGCCCAGTCTCTAGGGCGGGGCGTTGGTGTTTAACCGCTCGGGGCAGTCTCTTACATGGTGCTCTATCGAGCCACAAACAAAACAAGCTCCGTGGGCCCGCCTCCTCTGTGCATCCTGGTGCCCTAAATGTTGCCCTACTCGTGTCCATAGCTTCGTCAGCATGGGGAGCTGTGGCCCCACGGAGCGCAGGGGCCGTGGAGCGTGGGGAAGGCGGAGCGCGGTCGGAACCCGGAAGGGAGAGGGACGGCGCGTGCCCGGCCACGCCCTTCGTCTCGTTCCCGCCGACGTTCTTCTAACCGGTTGTCTAACCGTATGACAAGATCGATGAGCCCATCTAAATCCCGTGGTTCGTCCTTAGCCACCAGGTGCTCCTTAAGAACAAATGACAGGTCCGTTTACAAAGGCGGCGTGGAGGGCAGTGCTATTCCAGCCGGACCTCGCAGCCGCGATGCGGAAGTCGACTGCATAGGCAGCTGCGCTCGACGCCCCTGTCTCATCGACAGTAAGCACAGTTGAAAGCGGTTTTTCTCCTCTATTAGGGTGATCGAACACGGTCTGAACTCCCTCACAAACCCATCATATGTCAGAAGGAGCCGTGAATTCTGCTCCCAGAGCGCTGTAGCCCAAGCACGTGCCTCGCTCGCGAAGCAGGTTTATTACATAGCTCCTTGCTAGCATCGGGTCGCGTACATGACTGGACGCTGTGCGAAGGACGAGCGAACACTGCATAAGAAAATCTGCGCACGCTCCCACACAGCCTCCGTACGGCTCTGGGGGGCTTATGTAAGCTTCAGGGGAAGGTGGGAGGGGTCGTTTGAACGACCAGTGAACGTCGCTGTTGCGCACAGGGTTGACGGGAGGGAGAGCCGCAGCGGCGCCCGGGGGGCGCGCTTTCCACTTGTGCGGCGAGAGCCTCACCCTGCGGTTCAGGAGGACGTTTCTGCTCGGTCATTAAATCCAACCGAGTCGTGAAAGCGTGAGGATCCGCTTCAACTCACGATCACCCCTCCCGAGGACGCCTGCGTGCCCTGTTCTTCCATTGGCCGTTCAACAGCCGGTTGACGCCCCTCGGGATCCATGACGCTGGCGAGATATCCTGTGTGAAAGTGTTGGAACACGGACCCACAACAGGGGGCGGCAAATGAACGGACAATGGAGGAGTCAAATAACACTGTTTTTACTGTTGTGAAACAGGCACAACAAACACAGCCGATTACAATATTGAAAATGAGTCCAATTACAACGGTGTCGTGTGGGCAGGCTCGACGATAGGAGACGTCTGTCCAAGCGAACCGGAACCAACCCGATTTCCTCTGCCACCGACCCCGGGAATACTGGAGCCGCCAAGTCCCGAACTCCCAGGTGGCCACTGCCTCCGCTCGTCGGATCCGGTACTGCTGGCGAGGAACAGAAACAGTCAGCTGTGGGTGCGGCTGCACCCAGCAACACGGAGGGTGGAGATTCCCTCCACCTCTCGTCAACAACAATAAAGGAATGTAGGAAGGTGAGTACTTATCCAAGAGTTGTCCAGTAGTCAGCTATCCTACAATCAATCAACAAGAATTACAACTGTAATTAAAAGCACGTTTGGGCGGAGATTGTTACCTCTTTGATAGGGCGATATCTCGGCAATGAGGTGGAGATGCCGTCCTGCTGATATACCTCCCTGTTGATTGGAATCAGCTGTCTCAGGTGATGGGTGACAGCTGTCACCCTGGCTGCTTCTGTGAGGCGGCAGCGCCCTCCGGTGCCTGGAGCCCGCACTCCAGGCAGGGCGCCCTCTGGTGGTGGTGGGCCAGCAGTACCTCCTCTTCAGCGGCCCACACAACACTTTTCTTTGTTACACTTTTGTCACAGATTCTTTCTTTGGTTTTCTTTTATTCTGTAGTTGGTTATTGTTTGTTCACTCCTGGTCTTATAAGTCTAGTTCTGGTTATCACATTTCTTGTATTATGCTTTAGTCACAGGTTTGGTTATTATTCACCTTCAGTGTTTCTTTTCATATCATGTTCCATTTGTTATTTATTCCATTTTCTGTTTATCAGTTATTTTTTTTATTTATTGCATTATTCTGTAGTCACTGGGTTTGTTTATTCTCTGTTTATCATCTATTTTGTGTTGTATTTTGTGGTTACTGGTTTTGTTTCATGTCAGTTATTTTCTGCTCAGTTTGTAATCTGTATCAGTCCCTGTCCTAGTTTCGATTATAATCATAGATCTTCATGTTCCCGCTATTTGCATTAGTCAAGTTATTTCCTAGTTTTGTTCCCCTTTTGTTTTGCTCACGCATTATTGCTTGTCTGGAACACGTCACGTTATACACTGTTATTTTTAGGCCACTTACTTTACTTGCTTTGCACCATTGGTTTTTCAGCCACTTCATTATCTTGCCCCAGTTCACTTTGCTTTTGCCTCACTGCACTCTCTTGCACTTACCTTTGTCTTCCCCAGTCATGCCCCCTTCTGCACACCTGCTCCTCATTTCTCCTCTAATTACACCACCAGTTATTTAAGCCCTCACAGTCTCACTACTCACTGCCAGATTGTTGATTTCACATCACTCTCCAGCCATAGTTCCAAGTACTCCTTTGCCTTGTTTTTTGTCTGACCTTATTTTTGACCTTTATCCGTGACCTTGAGTTTGCCTTTGTCTCTGATTGCCTCTTTGCCATGTATTTTGACCTGTGCCTGTCTGTTGAACTATGCCTCAGCCTTTCGCCTGTCTGTTACCATAGCCTCACTGCTGGATTACCTGTGTACCGACTCCCTTCTTGCTTTGACGATTAAACCTTTTACTTCATCCCTGGTGAGAACTCGCATTTGTGTCCAGCTGTTATGAGCCACGCTGTCACCATGCCTGACAGATCCACCACATAACTGAGCATTAAAAACATGCCTTTAGGTTAATAAATAATGACAGTCATTGCCAGTTGCACTCACAGCAGAAATATTCATGAAATGTTATAATTCTGTCATCTGTTCTGAATAATTTTACCGTTAGTGTTAGAAGTGTGGTTTAGGCTGCTGACCTGCTTTGAAGGCAGCGAGTCACTTTTGTGGCGTGCAGACTGTTTTTGCGCCTTGTGTTCCTCAGGACATGAACCTGAGCCGTCAAACTTCAACGACCAGTGTCAAAGCTGGAAAACAAAGTCCAAACAAAAAGACGACAGGTGGGCAGCTGCACTTTGATGTCTTCATGCATGTCTCTTGTTGTCGTGGGTACAGAGGTTTGAATAAAGTGACAGAGAAGTGAATTGTATTTCATTGACAGACTGATTGAATTTCTTTTTTGTTAAAGTAAAAAATGATAAATGGATTTACATAGTGCAGAAACTTCATTTCACTTCTCAAATATCACTGTTTGTCTGTTATATGATATATTTAACTGAAATTGCTGATCCAAACAACCGATGATTTACAGTGAGGAGAATAAGTATTTGAGGTCGTTAGCTGCATAAAGACTCCTGTCCACCCCACACAGTCAGTAGGACCCCAACTACTAACATGGCTAAGACCAAAGAGCTGTCCAAAGACACCAGAGACAAAATTGTAGGCATCCACAAGGCTGAAAAGGGCTACGGGGCATTTGCCAAGCAGCTTGGTGAAAAAAGATCAACTGTTGGAGCAATTATTAGAAAATGGAAAAAGCTAAACATGACTGTCAGTCTCCCTCGGACTGGGGCTCCATGCAAGATCCCACCTTGTGGCATATCAGTGATCCTAAGAAAGGCGAGGAATCAGCCCAGAACTGCACGGGAGGAGCTGGTCAATGACCCGAAGAGAGCTGGCACCACTGTTTCACTGTTTGTTTAAAATCATGCATGGCATGGAAGGTTCCCCTGCTTAAATCAGCACACGTCCAGACCTGTGTTAAGTTTGCCCATGACCATTTGGATGATCCAGAGGAGTTATGGGAGAAACGTATGTGGTCAGATGAGACCACAATAGAACTTTTTGGTCTTAATTCCACTCACCGTGTTTGGAGGAAGAAAAATGCAGAGTACCATGCCAAAAACACTGTCCCTACTGTGAAGCATGGGGGTGGAAGCATCATGCTTTGGGGGTGTTTTCTGCACATGGGACAGAACGACTGCACTGTATTAAGGAGAGGATGACCGGGGCCATGTATTGCAAGATGTTGGGGAACAACCTCCTTCCCTCAGTTAGAGCACTGAAGATGGGTCATGGATGGGTCTTCCAACATGACAGTGACCTGAAGCACACAGCAGGATAACAAAGGAATGGCTCCGTAAGAAGCATATCAAGGTTCTGGAGTGGCCTAGAAAATCTTTGGAGGGAGCTCAAACTCTGTGTTTCTCAGCGACAGCCCAGTAACCTGGCTGATCTAGAGAAGATATGTGTGGAGGAATGGGCCAAAATCCTTGCTGCAGTGTGTGCAAACCTGGTGAAAAACTACAGGAAACGTTTGACCTCTGTAATTGCAAACAAAGCTGTTGACATAAAGCCCAACATTATTCATAAAGAATAGACTCTAGATGGATAAAGATGCAGGAAAGCAAACGGTTTCGTTCGCCATCTGCTGGCTGTGAGCGTTGAAGCTGTTCCCGTTACGTCCTTTAGGTGTGTCTTTTATTGTTGCAGAGATCTCATTTCTCTCCATCACTCTACCTGAAGTTCAGACACATTCTTGGAAGCCGGACTGTCTTGGGATCTATTAGGTTTGAGATGGCAGAGATGGAGGCTGAATCAAGACAATGATTGTACATAAAGTACACCAAGTGACGGCAGACAGTTATTTATGATGTTATTAGTGCCAGCTTCCCTCCGCCGGTCTGCATACCAGCTTCTGGCACACACATATTGTAGTTGGCTTAATTTTCAGACTGATCAGTAGCTGAATAAACATTCTCAAATTAAGGTGACATATTTATTTATCACTTACAGTAGTTTGGTTATTATTATCACAATTAATGTTGCATCGTTGTAGGAGACGGCACGGAGCTCATGTTTGGTCACAGCTCTCCAGACCCTGATTCATTCAGACGTCTTTAAGTCCTCACTTTGAGTCTGTCCCCTGACATGTATGAGAGACATTACAGACAAGTGCACAGCGGTTGAAGTGCTAATAAACGGTGTAAGGTGACGACTCAACACAGAGAGTTCAAATGTTGTATAGAGCTGGAGGTCAATGTTAGTAGATGTTTGGATTTTGGGTCCTCTCTTCCACCCAGCTTAAAGTGCGCACAGCACCGAGTGTCGTCATTCAGTTAGTCATTAATGCAACGGCCATGTTCACACCCTGGCTCGCACTCTTTAAATAATAACATGCTGACTTGTGCTCATCTGGTATGTTAGTCTAAAACTGAGGGGGTGTGTGTGTTCATATCATCCATCACCATAAAACATTAGCACCTTGACGGGCTTTCACACCAGGGATCTGATCAGAGTCCTCAAAAGTCCCATTTGTGTGTAAACACTATAACGTAGTCGCACGTAGTCAGTGGACCCTGCTCAGATCCAGGCTGTCTCGAGTACAGTTAATTTACTTGGGTCTAGTTCTCACTAGATATGAAAACACCCTGAACCAAGGTCTGCAGATATTTGGAATGTGACGTAATTACTGTATTACTTACACTTACTGTATTACTTACACTCCAGAGTAACCCATATATAGGTTACTCTGGAGTGTAAACTGCACCTTTTTTCTGCATTATATCTCTCTAATCTGGGGTTTTTGTGCATTGTTGTAGTACTGTTTTTGCTATTGTCATTTATTCTTTCATTATTGCAGTGTATTTTGTGCAGTGATTTGATTCCTTGGCAATTTTTATATAAATAGTCAATTTAATTTTTATTTTTTAATAACAATGATATTCTAATTAATAATAATGGTGATGAGAATGGACAGGATTAGATTAGATTAGGTGGGTCAGTTTGGAGACAAAGTCAGACAGGCGAGATTGAGATGGTTTGGACACGTGCAGAGGAGGGACCCAGGGTATATAGCGAAAAGGATGCTGAGGATGGAGCCACCAGGCAGGAGGAGAAAAGGAAGACCAAAGATGAGTGTTATGGATCTGCTGAGGGAGGACATGCAGGTGGTTGGTGTGACAGAGGAAGTTACAGAGGACAGGATGAGATGGAAATGATCGATCTGCTGTGGTGACCCCTAATGGGAGCAGCCAAAAGTAGATTTTTAACAACAAAACTGTGATATTTCAGTATATGTCACACTCGAGCATAAGTCACAGGACCTCCCAAACTAGTAAAAAAAAAACAAAACAAAAAAAAACAGACTTAAAAAAAACTATGACTTATACTCGGAAAATACGGTACTCATTAAAATGTGGTGGCAGAAGCATCACTCTGGTCTGCTGAACAGTGCTTACTGAAAATTTTTGGCTGATTAAAACATAATTTTTGTGTCTAATAATTACAGAGTGTTTACACGTGTGACAGTTTCAGATATTCAGCTTTCACAAGTACTTTTCCCATAATATGAAAGGAGTAGACTGCTAATCAAACATCAATAAGGTATGTAAGAACTCTCACTCTGATAGAACACTTTGCAAACACTAATCACATACTCCTTACTGTAAAATAAATAAATAAATAAAAAGTACTGCACAGCCATGTGCAGTGATGAACACGCTTCATGCCAAATACATGTTAATTCCACTGCCATAACAGCGTCATGTCTTTGGCCACACACATCCGTTTGTTGGATATCCTCTGACTTGGTCCAGCTTAACACCTCAGCATTGTGCAGTCCTGTTTAATATGGGATGGCAGGTGGCTCTGGTTAATTGATGTTGTGCTTGCACCCCCACCCCTATGTTGACATTAAATCCAAATGCTTTTCTCCCAGTGCCTCAGTTTATGTAAATTCTATACAGCCATAAGAACTTGGACACGCGATGGGAGGTCCATTATATTATATTGTGATAGACTGAGGAAACGTATGAGCAATGGAAATGAAGTTTAGATATCCATTTCTATCTTGTATGAATCCTTTTCTCATAAGTTAAATCTCTTCCTTGTCAGCTGATGTCTGGTGAATCCATTGGAAAGTTTTGTGCATGCTCAAACTTTGAGCTGACATCAGATGGAGAGTTTCCCCAGTGGTTGCAGGTTTGTTTGCTATTTTGCTACTTGT
>NC_047104.1:17451989-17461052 GCF_902500255.1 Thalassophryne amazonica
TAAAGTAATAATATTAAGGCAGTTACTGCTACATTCATTACCTTTTTTATTATTAAAAATAGAAAACAGATTCATTCTGTGTGCTGTACTGTAATTTTTGCAGTATTGAACTAATACTGTCAGAGTTGACTTTACACTGGGTCCACATGTTCCCATTCAGAAAGGAGTGAAAGTGATTCAAGCCAGAGTTTGTAATTTCTCCAAATAATAATAATAATAAAAAAATGTAAAATATTTTGAGTAAAAATTCAATACTGCACAACATATAATTGTTTACCGCAATTTGTCACTCAGGGAATAGTGTTAATCTGTTAATTTTCCATGAAAGGAAAATTGAACTCTGTGTTGTTATTCCACTTGTTTTTCCTACTTTTTAAACACACTTACAAAATAATAATAAAAAATAAAAGCCATAACCCCTTAGCTTATACCTACATAGAATACAATGCAAAACATTTTCAGTAAAAAGGAGTTTTATATATACGAGGTCTCTTAGATAATAAACCGACCCATGTATATATATTTTTTAACTATATGGATTTGAATGACGTGCGATTACGCCAATCATGCTTGAACCCTCGTGCGCATGCATGAGTTTTTTCACGCGTCGGTGACGTCATTTCCCTGTGAGCAGGCCTCGAGTGAGATGTGGTTCCGCCCTCTCGGCTGAATTCCTTTGTTTCACACGCTGCTCGAGACAGCGCGCGTTGCTTTATCAACATTTTTTCTGGACCTGTGATGAATATCCAAGTGGACACTATTCGAGAAATTAAGCTGGTTTTTGGTGAAAAGTTTAACGGCTGATGAGAGATTATGGGGTGTTTCTGTCGGTGTAAGGCCTTCCCACGGAGCGGGACGTCCTGCAGCGCTTCCAGGCGGCGTCGTCGGCCTGTTTTGAGCTGAAAACATCCTAATTTAAGGCTTCATTCACCCAGGACGTCGTGAGAGAACAGAGAAGATTCACAAGAGGCCGGCATGAGTACTTTATGCGGACATTCCACTGTTTAAGGACATTTTTTAATGAAAGACGTGCGCGCAAATTCACCGAGTCGTTTCCGTGACGACTCGGCAAATCTGTGTGCGCCGCAACAGGAAAAACACCTCCGTGTTGAAAACCATTTGTAAAATTCAGGCGGCTTTTCATGGCTTTCAACAAGTGAGTAACTGAGAAATTGTTTAACAGCTTGGGCATGTTCCAACTTGTCCGTTAAGGTTTCCAACGGAGGTGTTTTTCCTGTCGCGACCCCCCGCGGTCGGGTCCAGCCTGACACGCGACTCTTCCCGCACGTTCTTTCATTACAAAATGTCCATTAACAATGGAATTTCCGACTAAACTCCTCATGCCGACTTCTTCTGAAAGTTCTCTGTTCTCTGACGACTTACTGGGTCAACTGAGCCTGAAATGTGGAAGTTTTCAACTTGAAACGGCGAGACGCTGCCGCCTCGAAGCGCAGATCACCATCAGGCGCCGTGGGCCGTCCTTAAAGCGACACTACCAGACCAAAATCTCTCATCAGCCGTTAAAATTTTTACCGAAAACCAGCTAAATTTATCGAATGGTGTCCACTCAGTTGTGCCTTACAGTTTTGAAAACATTTTATCAAACAAAGCAGCAGTCTCTGAGCCATTCCTAAACAATGAAAAAACGATGAGAGGGTGGGCAACTCCTCACTCAAAGACTGCCCACAGGCGAATGACGTAACCGACAGGAGTGAAAAAACTCTCGCATGCCCACGAGGGTTCAAGCATGTCTGATGTAATCACACGCGATTCAAATCCATATGGTTTTTGAAAAAAATAATAAGGTCGGATACGTTTCTAATAGACCTCGTGTGTATATATATATATATATATATATATATATATTATGTACTCAACAAAAATATAAATGCAACACTTTTGGTTTTGCTCCCATTTTGTATGAGATGAACTCAAAGGTCTAAAACTTTTTCCACATACACAATATCACCATTTCCCTCAAATATTGTTCACAAACCAGTCTAAATCTGTGATAGTGAGCACTTCTCCTTTGCTGAGATAATCCATCCCACCTCACAGGTGTGCCACATCAAGATGCTGATTAGACACCATGATTAGTGCACAGGTGTGCCTTAGACTGCCCACAATAAAAGGCCACTCTGAAAGGTGCAGTTTTGTTTTATTGGGGGGGGGGGGTACCAGTCAGTATCTGGTGTGACCACCATTTGCCTCATGCAGTGCAACACATCTCATTCACATAGAGTTGATCAGGTTGTCAATTGTGGCCTGTGGAATGTTGGTCCACTCCTCTTAAATGGCTGTGTGAAGTTGCTGGATATTGGCAGGAACTGGTACACACTGTTGTATACGCCGGTCCAGAGCATCCCAAACATGCTCAATGGGTGACATGTCCGGTGAGTATGCCGGCCATGCAAGAACTGGGACATTTTCAGCTTCCAAGAATTGTGTACAGATCCTTGCAACATGGGGCCGTGCATTATCCTGCTGCAACATGAGGTGATGTTCTTGGATGTATGGCACAACAATGGGCCTCAGGATCTCGTCACGGTATCTCTGTGCATTCAAAATGCCATCAATAAAATGCACCTGTGTTCTTCATCCATAACAGACGCCTGCCCATACCATAACCCCACCGCCACCATGGGCCACTCGATCCACAACATTGACATCAGAAAACTGCTCACCCACACGACGCCACACACGCTGTCTGCCATCTGCCCTGAACAGTGTGAACCGGGATTCATCCGTGAAGAGAACACCTCTCCAATGTGCCAAACGCCAGCGAGTGTGAGCATTTGCCCACTCAAGTCGGTTATGACGATGAACTGGAGTCAGGTCGAGACCCCAATGAGGACGACGAGCATGCAGATGAGCTTCCCTGAGACGGTTTCTGACAGTTTGTGCAGAAATTCTTTGGTTATGCAAACCGATTGTTTCAGCAGCTGTCTGAGTGGCTGGTCTCAGACGATTTTGGAGGTGAACATGCTGGATGTGGAGGTCCTGGGCTGGTGTGGTTACACGTGGTCTGCGGTTGTGAGGCTGGTTGGATGTACTGCCAAATTCTCTGAAACGCCTTTGGAGACGGCTTATAGTAGAGACATGAACATTCAATACACGAGCAACAGCTCTGGTTGACATTCCTGCTGTCAGCATGCCAATTGCACGCTCCCTCAAATCTTGCGACATCTGTGGCATTGTGCTATGTGATAAAACTGCACCTTTCAGAGTGGCCTTTTATTGTGGGCAGTCTAAGGCACACCTGTGCACTAATCATGGTGTCTAATCAGCATCTTTTCAGGCTCCAATTTCAGGCTCCTCTCCTGTGGAACCAGCTCCCAATTCAGATCAGGGAGACAGACACCCTCTCTACTTTTAAGATTAGGCTTAAAACTTTCCTTTTTGCTAAAGCTTATAGTTAGGGCTGGATCAGGTGACCCTGAACCATCCCTTAGTTATGCTGCTATAGACGTAGACTGCTGGGGGGTTCCCATGATGCATTGTTTCTTTCTCTTTTTGCTCTGTATGCACCACTCTTAGTGATCGATCTCTGCTCCCCTCCACAGCATGTCTTTTTCCTGGTTCTCTCCCTCAGCCCCAACCAGTCCCAGCAGAAGACTGCCCCTCCCTGAGCCTGGTTCTGCTGGAGGTTTCTTCCTGTTAAAAGGGAGTTTTTCCTTCCCACTGTAGCCAAGTGCTTGCTCACAGGGGGTCGTTTTGACCGTTGGGGTTTTACATAATTATTGTATGGCCTTACCGTACAATATAAAGCGCCTTGGGGCAACTGTTTGTTGTGATTTGGCGCTATATAAAAAAATTTATTGATTGATTGATTGATCTTGATATGGCACACCTGTGAGGTGGGATGGATTATCTCGGCAAAGGAGAAGTGCTCACTATCACAGATTTAGACTGGTTTGTGAACAATATTTGAGGGAAATGGTGATATTGTGTATGTGGGAAAAGTTTTAGATCTTTGAGTTCATCTCATACAAAATGGGAGCAAAACCAAAAGTGTTGCGTTTATATTTTTGTTGAGTATATATATATATATATATATATATATATATATATATATATATATATATAAAGTAGTATGATTAATAAATGGAACAGTGTTGACTGTTTGGAACAGCGTTGACTGGTTTCCAAAGTAAAGGTCCAACAAGATCAGTGTCCATTGGACACGGGCATGACTTTTATTCACGCACTTGCACGCCAGTCAGTGTGACGATCCCACCCACTGTGTTCCCAACTGAACGCCGTTCTTTCTTCCACCGGTTGCCACACGCTCTGCACTGGACGCTGTGTATATAAAATAATTAGTTCGTAGCAGAATAATAATTTTTCCTGCAAGTTGGCCACTGATAACAGCTCTAATCGCTTCCTGAATCACAGAGGAGCCCTTAGCTGGAGCCGTTCGTGCACGCCTGTGTAACAAGCTGCAGAAAACATTTGGAGCCACCTGAAAAGGTAATTATTTGTCATGTTTGTCATGTTTACATTGTCCTGGCTTGGTAAAAGAGTTGTGTGTTCTTTCCTTCTTGTGTGCAGCTGTTAAATATGTTTCTGAGATATTTAACATCTTTTTATAATCGTTCAGACGAGCTGCGCTCTGATGTTATCCACTGACGCAACCACTTGCTCAGTTCACTTCTTCTTTACTCCACTTGACGAGCTGCATGTTGTGTTGGCGATTACGTAGCATGACATTTATGTGTGAAGGAATTTTTTTTTTTTTTTCATTTCAAAATTCTCTTTGTACAATAGCACAGTTTACTCTCCAGCATGACACAGGTTGTGCTTGTGGGTGAATCAAAGTCGTGCAAGTGTCAGTGGGCCTTAAGCATGACACATGGTGCTAACTGTTCCTTTTTAAAACCCTATTAACTAAATGAATAACTGACATCATCTTTTACCAAAATTATAGCAACTTTTAACTTTTGACCCATGCACAAACTGAAATTCACCTTTGCCACCATTCTTTTCATTTTTAACCCCATAACTCCATAACATTCAGTCACAGATAGTCCAAACTATACCTTTTTGGAATCATTGTGATCAGACAAATAATGTGGTGTAGCTTTCAATATTTGATTGGAGGATTTTTTAATTTTGACCCCTGTGTAATTCTTCATTTGACTCCTACCTGTCTGCCTGTTGAAATTTTAGTGGTTAATGTGCTTTTACAAAAGAGTAATGTGTAAGGAATATGTGTGCCAACTTTGGTGCTTGTTACCAGAAATGAACAGTTGTTACAGGTATCTGCTCCAGTAGTGGCCAAGACTCAAAAAGGCCTCTAATTAAGGAGATACCTCAACCGGAGGTATAACAAGTTGAAATTGGTATCATTTTGACCGTGAGGATGTCTAGTTTCTGAAAAATGATGTTGTAGTTGCAGCTTCTGTGTACAACATGTTGAATTAACCCATTGTTTGCCAAAAACCACAAAAAAATTGGAATTTCCAGTTTTTCAATTATTTCTTGAAATATGCAGCCCGTATTTCATCCAAACTTAATTATATGGACTTATTTGACATAAGAGACCTTGAGTGATATAAATCAAGATATTTGAAGAACTTTGAAACACTTTATGACAAAAAGTATACTCAAAATATTAAAAATCTGCATATTTAACGGAAATATGTGCTAACATTCTCATCATGTGAGCCAAATATTAGTATAATTTGGCTTAATTTCCAGAAAACCAGGAAATTGCATTTTTAAATTATTTTTGAAAAACAAAGGTTAATTTGACATGTTATACACAAAAGCTGCAACTACATCAACATTTCTCAGAAATTAGACATCCTCACGGTTAAAATGATACCAATTTCAAGTTGTTATACCTCCGGTTGGGGTACGATCTAAATCTCCCGGTTCTGGCCAGTGGACTATCAGGACAGTGGGTTCAGGGTTCAGGGTGGGGGAAGGGAATCCCAGCTCTGCCAGGGAGTGGCACAAATGAATTCTGCTTCAACATGAAGTGACACAGCTAAAACATCTGATTGTCTGTGTCTCTTTGTTTGAGTATCTGTGTTTTTTGTTTGAGTGTCTGATTGTCTGTGGTTCTCTTTGTTCGAGTGTCTGATTGTCTGTGGTTCTCTTTGTTTGAGTGTCTGATTGTCTGTGGTTCTCTTTGTTTGTGTGTCTGTGTCTGTATGTCATTTTGTTTGATTGTCTGTGTGTCATTTTGTTTGAGTGTCTCTCTTTGTTTGAGTGTCTGTGTCTGTGATTGTCTGTATCTTTTGTTTGAGTGTCTCTCTTTGTTTGAGTGTCTGTGTCTGTGATTGTATCTTTTGTTTGAATGTCTGTGATTGTCTATATCTTTTTGTTTGTCTGTGTCTGTGATTGTCTGTCTTTTTGTTTGAGTGTCTCTCTTTGTTTGAGTGTCCGTGTCTGTATGTCATTTTGTTTGTCTGTGTGTCATTTTGTTTGAGTGTCTGTGTCTGTGATTGTCTGTATCTTTTTGTTTGAGTGTCTGTGTCTGTGATTGTCTGTATCTTTTGTTTGAGTGTCTGTGTCTGTGATTGTCTGTATCTTTTTGTTTGAGTGTCTGTGTCTGTGATTGTCTGTATCTTTTGTTTGAGTGTCTGTGTCTGTGATTGTCTGTATCTTTTTGTTTGAGTGTCTCTCTTTGTTTGAGTGTCTGTGATTGTCTGTATCTTTTGTTTGAGTGTCTGTGTCTGTGATTGTATCTTTTTGTTTGAGTGTCTCTCTTTGTTTGAGTGTCTGTGATTGTCTGTATCGTTTATTTGAGTGTCTGTGTCTGTGATTGTCTGTATCTTTTTGTTTGAGTGTCTCTCTTTGTTTGAGTGTCTGTGATTGTCTGTATCTTTTGTTTGAGTGTCTGTGTCTGTGATTGTCTGTATCTTTTGTTTGAGTGTCTCTCTTTGAGTGTCTGTGATTGTCTGTATCGTTTGTTTGAGTGTCTGTGTCTGTGATTGTCTGTATCTTTTTGTTTGAGTGTCTGTGTCTCTGGACATCATGAAATCACACCATCATGACACAGTATGTTTAAGAGTTGTCAGTCTGTCCTGAGTGATTTCAGGACAGTGGGTTTAGGGTGGGGGAAGGGAATCCCATCTCTGCCAGGCTGTGCAACAAATGAATACTGCTTCAGTGACACAGCGAAAACATGTGATTATCTGTGTCTCTCTGTTTGAGTGTCTGATTGTCTGTGGTTCTCTTTGTTTGAGTGTCCGTGTCTGTATGTAATTTTGTTTGATTGTCTGTGTGTCATTTTGTTTGAGTGTCTGTGTCTGTGATTGTCTGTCTTTTTGTTTGAGTGTCTCTCTTTGTTTGAGTGTCTGTGTCTGTGATTGTATCTTTTGTTTGAGTGTCTGTGTCTGTGATTGTCTGTCTTTTTGTTTGTGTGTCTGTGTCTGTGATTGTCTGTATCTTTTGTTTGAGTGTCTGTGTCTGTGATTGTCTGTCTTTTGTTTGAGTGTCTCTCTTTGTTTGAGTGTCTGTGTCTGTGATTGTCTGTATCTTTTTGTTTGAGTGTCTCTCTTTGTTTGAGTGTCTGTGATTGTCGGTATCGTTTGTTTGAGTGTCTGTGTCTGTGATTGTCTGTATCTTTTTGTTTGAGTGTCTCTCTTTGTTTGAGTGTCTGTGATTGTCTGTATCGTTTGTTTGAGTGTCTGTGTCTGTGATTGTCTGTATCGTTTGTTTGAGTGTCTGTGTCTGTGATTGTCTGTATCTTTTTGTTTGAGTGTCTCTTTGTTTGAGTGTCTGTGATTGTCTGTATCGTTTGTTTGAGTGTCTGTGTCTGTGATTGTCTATATCTTTTTGTTTGAGTGTCTGTGTCTCTGGACATCATGAAATCACACCATCATGACACAGTATGTTTAAGAGTTGTCAGTCTGTCCTGAGTGATTTCAGGACAGTGGGTTCAGGGTGGGGGAAGGGAATCCCATCTCTGCCAGGCTGTGCAACAAATGAATACTGCTTCAGTGACACAGCGAAAACATGTGATTATCTGTGTCTCTCTGTCTATTTTGTGTGTGTCTTTTTGTTTGAGTTTCTGAGTCTGTGATTGTCTGTCTCTTTGTTTGCTTGTGTCTGTGTCTGTGTCTCTTTCTTTGAGTGTCTGTGTCTCTGATTGTGTGTCTTTTTGTTTGAGTGTCTGTCTCTGAGTGTCTGTGTCTTTTTGTTTGAGTGTCTGTCTCTGATTGTCTGTGTCTTTTTGTTTGAGTTTCTGAGTCCAATTGTCTGTGTGTCTCCTTGTTTGAGTGTCTGTGTCTCTGTCTCTTTCTTTGAGTGTATGTCTCTGATTGTCTGTCTTGTCTCTGATTGTCTGTGTGTCTCTGTTTGAGTGTCTGTATCTTTTTGTTTGAGTCTCTCTCTTTGTTTGAGTGTCTGTGTCTCTGGACATCATGAAATCACACCAGGTTTACATGGAGACACAGTATGTTTAAGAGTTGTCAGTCTGTCCTGAGTGATTTCAGGACAGTGGGTTCAGGGTTCGGGTGGGGGAAGGGAATCCCAGCTCTGCCAGGCTGTGCAACAAATTCAAAATTCTGCTTCAGGATGAAGTGACAGCTAAAATATGAAAATCACACCATCACCTGCTCCTAAATACTCAACACCCAATACTTAACATTTAACAATTTTTAAATATATTTGAAGCATGTGAAAATTTTTTATGAGAAAAAGTTTTTTTTTTTTATTAAGTAAATATTTGATTTAATTAATGTCTGATGCACAATGTGTTGTACTCTGAGTTATAAATGTCACAGTTAAAGTAGTGTTGTAATAACTGTGCTGAGTCATTGCTGAAGCTGAAATCTCTTCATATTAAATGTGGGTGACAGTGGGTCATAGATGGAGTGTGGGGGAGGGGATCCACCAATCAAATCTGGCCCGCCAGTCTCCTCACAGCAACTGATGCCTTCAAACAACATGCGAAAAAATGACGTGTTTAAAACCTTGTTTGCTGAATATTGAAGAATCCCCAAACTATTTGGGTGAAACTTTTCATGTGAATGTAATTAACTTTATGAGTAGTATTAAGTTAAAAAGTAATTGTATCATTTTATTTAAAACTTTTTCCAACGTGAAGAA